>NC_056728.1:268050201-268057701 GCF_019279795.1 Protopterus annectens
TTGGAAATCCACTGGGTAATATAGGGGGGTTATTCTCAATTTATTTAGCTTTTTTACTGTACCCAAGTGGGAGATTTTCTCAAAAGCCTTGGTTAAGTTGGGGTATGTGGTATGTAATATTTCACCTTTATCCATTGCTTTGCTGATCTTTTCAAAGAAGCTCACCACATTGAGTAAGTATGACCTGCCCTTGTCGAATCCAAACTGAGCTGGGACCAGTGTTTGGAGATTTCCTGTATCTGTATTGATTACTTCTGTGATAATTCTTTCCTTGGCTTTGTATAGGAGGCTGGTCAGACTTATAGGTCTGTAATTACTTATATCTGTGGAAGGTCTTTTCTTATGCAGGGGAATTACAGTAGCTTTTCTACATTAATTTGGTATAATACCTATATAGAGGATGAGGTTCAACCATGTTGTTAGGGGAGGTGGTTAAATCATGCTTCATGCTATTTAAGATGCATCCAGTGATATTGACATGACCCATCAAAGCAGTATTTTTAGATCTTGATAAAACTTTCAGGACGTGGTCTTGTGTGATAGCTGGAGGAGAGTCAGATTTAGGTATATGTTATGGAATAGGCAGAGGGGAGAAGGGTAAAGTTTGTGGTGAAATAACTGGCCATTTAGTTAGCTACGTCTTCAGCCTCAGTGTAGGTAGCATTGTTCACAATTAGCTCTGCACACACCTGCATTAAGCATCTGAGTTTATGAACATAACTAAAAAAAGGCCTTGGGATTGTCTTTGGTTTGGGCACCTATTGCCTCAAACTTGCCTTTGGTGGATTTTATTAAGCTCCTGAGTTGTTTGTTTATGTCAGTGACAAGGGTTGTACCATTCTGGGACTTACTTTTCTTACTTTGGGTCAAAATTCTGTTCCTTTTATTGTGAAGCTTGTTGATAATATGGCTCCACTAAGGAGGTTTGTTTCTGAGGTTTGACGTGTTTATTCGTACAGTATGGCTGCATCTCTGCAGCTGTTTACATACTGGTATAATGCAGTGGTTTACATTTCCACATATTCAGTGGAGTTACCTGGGTTTGGTGGGGATTTAATGCTTACAATGTATCACTTAGCAGTGGATGGTTTGTTTTAGAGAAATTTTTAAAGGTACCTTGAGTGGAAGGTGTCTCTGGTTTCAATTTTATTTCAAAGGAGATGGTTTTATAGTCAGACCTAGGAAGTGAGGAAGATACAGAAGGGATGGCACAAGATGCCCTGATATTAGTAAGGAAAAGATCCAAGATGTTGATCCCCTAGTGGATACTCAGATAATTGTTCCAAGGCATTTGTACTGACAAAGTCCAGGAATCTCTGTGCTTCTTCACATGTAGGTTCATAGGCTCATAGGTTCGTAGCTGTTTATTAGCCTTTTTAAGTCTAACCATGCATTCCAAATCTATGACAAGTTCTGGTACCCTTGATAACTGCAAGCAGGGGCTTTGGAGATAAAACATTTGCAAGCTGGGGCCAGGGAGATGAACCATTTACAGGCTGCCTGTGTCCATTAGAGACATAGGTGTCGAGTGGAGAGTGAATTCGCTGTGCCCTATCCAATTGCCCAAGTTACACTTGAATTATGTTAGGGAGGAACTCTGCTTCACATGGATGGAGAGCATCTTCAAGAGAAGGGGTAGTCTCTGGGATACATTCCTGTCTCCCAGCAAGTCCTGTTTATATCACAGGCAAGTTTTATATCTTTAGAATGTAATTCTGGTACTGTTTGTTTTGTGTATATGCAGGAGGTCCATCAGAGTGGGGTTGGACAATGCCCTGTATGCCAGTCCTAGATCTCCCCTCAACAGCCTGTAAGAGACAGAGTACAGGGATAGCAAAGGATATGTTATTTAGACTCTTCATTCTTTTAGTGAGGAACCTTTGGGGACTTTCCAATTGTTGGATATGCCTGGTTAGGTACATACCAAAGAGGGCATTGAACTCAGTGATATGTCTGATGAATGCCAAATACAATGGAACAATGACCTCCTTGGACCTAGATGCCATATCTTTGTTTATAAGTTGCACAGCATATAATGATTTCATCACTACTGTACACACATAATGGTCAAAGGCTAGATTACTGTCTATGTGTGTTCCCAAGCCCCTGACTACTATGTTAACTCTTAGGGGTGCTTTGTCAATATGATAGTTAGCAGGGGTGAATGACTTCCAAAAGGATACTATTATGCATTTCTTGGCATTTAGTTTTAGTTTATGGTTCTGACACCAGTTGTTTGTCTGTGCCAGACCTTCTTAGGGAACATTTGTATCAGTGGGGGATTCAGTGATAGCTCTTAGTTTGCAGTCATCTGCAAATTTAGTCAGCCAGAGGCCATGGACATTGGCCTTGACTTCAGAGAAATAAATGTCAAAAAGGAGCAGTTCCTGGGCTGACTGAGGAAATCTGCTTGTGACTTGCCTCTTTGTAGAGGTGGATGCCCCATTTATAACTTCCTGGGTCCTGTCTGTGAGGCAGCTGGCTATCCACTGAGTGACATAAGGGATTGTGCCTAACCTCTTGAGTTTATCAACAATGCCCAAGTGGGGTATTGTGTCAAATTCCTTGACCAGGTCAAGGTAGGCAGTCTGTACCATTTTGACCTCATCCATTGCTTTGGTGACCTTCTCAAAGATATCCACCAGATTGAGTAGGCAAGACCTGACCTTGACGAAACCAAACTTGGTTGGGTCCAGTGTTTGGACGTTTGCTGTGTCATTAATGATCATTTCCATGATAGTTCTTTCCATGGCTTTCCATATGAAACTAGTGACACTTATGGGTCTGTAGTTTCCAGGGTCTCTACATGGCCCACCTTTGTGCAGAGGGATGACTGTTGTTGTTCACCATTCATGGGGCACTGAGCCTGTTTGGAGGCTACAGATTAATAACAATTCCAGAGGGCCTGATAAGTTATGCGTCATGCTATTTAGAAGGTGTCCTGGGATAATGTTTGGGCCCATTGATGCAGTATTCTTGGCCTTAGTGATAGCACTAAGGACCTGTTCCCTAGTGATAGCAGGGGGAGTTATATTTGATGGCATTTCCTGAGGGAGGGTTGAGCAGGAGTGAGGGGTAAAGTTAGAGCTGAAATTTGTCAGCCAGTGGCTTGGTATAGGTGGCTACATTAACAATGAGCTCTGAATACAACTGTGTATTGCCTTTGACATTGCAGACATAACTAAAGAGTGCCTTGTGGGTGTCCTTGGCCTGGGAGGCTATATGTACCTCAAATTTGTTTTTGGTAGACTTTATTTGTCCTCTCAGTTGTTTGTTTAGTTTGATGAGAGCGGTTTTACTCTGCTGGGTGCAGTACCTCCTAATTTTGCAATGATTTTCTTTCTTCTGTTATACAGCCTATTGATATTGTCATTCACCAGGGTGGCTTGTTTTCTGAGTTACTTCTGTACTTCTTCCTGGTGGGTATAGCTGCCTCTATGGAATCATTAAGATGTTTGTATAGGGTTATGAGAATAGTTCTGCATAGGCAGCAATGTTCTAAGGGTTTATGTGGGCTTGCAATTTTTCCATATTATCACTTAACAGTAGAACATTAGCTCTAGAGCAGTTACTGAATATTGCAAGGTTAGCTAGGTTTCCAGGTTTTATTTTCAGTTCAAAGGAGACCATTTTGTGGTCTGACCTTACCAGACAGTGCATTATACTAGGGAGGTGTGCAGCATTCTGGCATATTAGTAAGGACCAAATCCAGTATGGTTGCAGCCCTGGTTGGTGTACTGACAATCTGGTCCAAGGGGGCCTGAGTATTCAAAATCCAGGAATTTTTGTACCTGTATGTTTAGTGCTGTATATCATTCCCAGATAATACTGAGGTAATTAAAATTGCTGGTCTAAATGTGTGGAAGGCATTATAACCTTGCTCTGTTGGTGTACTCTCTATGTCCTTAAACCATGTCTCAGTGACCACACAGATGTCAGCATTCTCTAGGGTGAAGAGAGCTTCTAGGGAGTGGAGTTTTTTGTTTAGACTTCTAGTATTGAACAGTAACACTTTCGATTTTCTTGGTTTTGATTTGCTATGTTGGAAGTACTGTTAGTCTAGCATTGCCTTAAAGAGGCACTATGGGAGAGAACAATGTTTTAGCTAATATTTGAAAGCCTAGAGGGGACAGGTGCACACCATCCCTGGCAAAGCAGCATGGACAGTTAACCATCTCCTTCCATGCAGACAAATATTGGATCCCCTTAGAATGATACCAGAAACTAAACTAATTATTAGTCAGTCATCTTTTGTTTGTATTGAGGCATCATCCTTTGAAAAGGTAAAATGCTGCTCAATGCTTAGCTCATACCAGCCTCAGACACATATTCCGAGAGCTCTATGATGTCTCTCTTCCTATAGTCTAGGGAGGTACATCTCAGGTCATTTGCCCCCACATGGACTATGACTGAGTCATACTGGTACTTGTGAGCCAATGACCTGAGTGCGTGTGTAATGTAGTAGATCTTGGCCCGGATAAGCAACTCACTGTAATGTTCTCCTTACTCAGCCTGGTGGGAAGGACATCAGTATGTCTCACAATGGAGTCTCCACTTGCCAGAATGTTGAATTTTGTGGTAGCTTGCCTTATGGGCTTAGACGTAGAGGCTCCATCAGATTTGGCTGTATATGTTGACTTGGGTGTTGTTTTGAAAGAGTGCATTTGGGGTTGCTGAGAGTATTTGTTATGTGTAGCTTGTCTAGGAGGTCTTTTGGGTTTAGGAAGATTGTATTTAAGTGCCTCAGCATATGTGGCTCTATGTGTCTGCTTTGAACTGTGTGTGATGGGAGCAGTGTGTATACTACTGACAACCTTATTAATTTTAGGAGTACTTTTATATGAGAGTTTTGCTCCCAGTGACATTGTGTAAATACATCTCTCATATACCGTATCAGTTTGTTTGAGAATTAGCTGGTTGTCAGTAAACATAGGGCAATTTCTACATTACCTCAAGATGCCAGTATCCACCAAGCTGGGAACAGAGATAGTGGGAAAGTTCATATCCATGTTAACAGGCCCTTTTTTATTGATTAGACAGTTGGAGTGAGAATATCAAGTCATATCAGGAGTGTCCAGTTTGCAATTCTGGGGGCAGTGCTTATCACAGCAAACTAGTTGTCCTGTGTGCAACTAGGTATTGGTGAAATTTCAATGGTGGGAGAAATATCGGGTCTATATTAGATCTTCGAATGCTTAGGTTGTCAAACACCAAAATGTCGACATCTAAACGTCGAAATCTAATAAACGTGACAGGCCAATTACGTCAATTATTTCCCAGGGAAAAAATTTGCGTGGTCAAAAAAAAAAACAAAAAACCTGTAAAACCCTAAACGAGTGGGGGGCATCATCCCCACCCCCTCTAACTAAATATACCAACTCCGAGATTGCTGTATATCAGGGAAAAAGGCAGCTCCCCGATGACGGCCAAGCAAATTTTTTCCCAGGGAAAAGATTTGCATAATTGGCCTGTTGCGTTTATTGGGCTTCGCTGTTTAGGTGTCGACGTTTCGATGTTCAACAACCTAAGCATTCAAAGATCTAATACAAACCCGAAATATCATCTGAAGGTGTCTGTGTCTATACAGGGCACTGCCAAACACTTGAGGGGAAACTAATAAGTAGACCCTGATTATTTATGGATTTAGTATTTAAGTATTTAAGCAGATATTTTGAAGTTAAAAGCAAATCAAGCAGAACTTTACTGAAAAGAAAGAATTAGCTTGTCAAGAATGATGAAAAGAGAGAAGGTGTCTAAATGGCTACTGCCCAGCTACTACTAGTACCAGTCTCACCACAGTTTCACAGTACTGGGATACTCTCACCAGAAGCAAAACAGTAGCACATGTTAGTCTACGTTTTCTGATCTAAAGTTGGATAGTTTAGTTCATCTAAGAAAAGGTATTGTGTTTAATACTGAGTGATTCCCGTTCATGTAGATAAGGACTGTGGCTTTCTTGGGTCATGGGGAGTTCTATAGATAACTAATATATGGTACAGGACCTTTTTTATGATTATTTGGACATGAAGAAGCTTTAGTGCGTTATGCTGCTTTACTAGTCTTGATGTGAGTCTCGCGTGGATGAAGATTGTGACATGCTCAGCTTTTTTTGCCTCCTGCACAGTAGCTGGTCTAAAAGTGTAGAAAGCATTGTTGCCCTACACAACTGGAATGGTCACCACCATTTAAACCATGTCTCAATGAATACACATATGTCTATGTCCTCCAGGGGGAGAAGAGCTTATAGGGAGTGGACCTCTTTGTTTAGGCTCCTGTCATTAATCACTAGCACCATCTGATTTTCCTTTGCTTTCTTTGGTATGTTGGTAGGGTTATTAGGCTGGCATTGCCTGAAAAGGGCACTGTGGAGGTGGATAATGTATTTGCCAATAATTAAAACCCTAGAGTAGACAGATGCAGCCATCACTGGTGAAGTAACATGGTCTGTTGATCATATCCTGCCAGGCGGACAAATATTGGACCCCACTTTGAATGGCACCAAAAACTTAGCCAGGTATTAAAGTCAATTATTTTTTGCTCATATTGTGGCATTACACTTGGAGAAGGTAGAATGCTGCTTAATGCTAGGCTCATACCTATCTGAGACACAAAGTCTGAGAGCTCCATCATGTCTCTCTTCATATACTCCAGGGAGGTACATCTAAAGTCATTGGCACCTACATGTACTATGACAGAGTCATACTGGTAGTTGTTCAAGGACTTGAGAGTGTGTATGATCTGACAGATCTTGGGACCAAACAAGCAACTAACTGTTAAGCTTTCTTTGCTTAGCCTGGTAAGAGATACATCTGTACGTCTTACAAAAGAGTCACCTATAACTAGAATGTTTGGTTGGATTGATGCTTGCCTTACAGGCTCAGCATCTGTGACTTTGTGACTCCTTGTGCTATGTGAGGTGGTAGGCTTAACTTGCTGTGTGTGATTTCTGGTTGTGTTGTGTTTTGGAAGTCTTTATGGTTTTTAGCAAGTTAATCTTTAGAACCTCATCATATGATGGAGGATGTGCATTGTGATGACCTTGGTGATGTATGTATATGTTGTACTCCTGACAACTTTGGTGTCTGAGTTTACTGTATTTGAAACTTTTGCTTCCAAAGACATTATATATACGTGTGTCACACACTGTGTTATGCTGTTTGAGTAATAGACGATTGTTAGACAGCATGAGAAAATTCTTACATTGTCTCAAAATACCCATCTCCATCAGGCTGGCTACAGAAGTTGTGTGGAAGTGCTGGTCCATGGTTTCAGAAGGAATGATTTGTGGTGGGGGGTAGGGTTGACTATAACTGTTTGGGGTTTGTTTTGTTTATTATACTGTTTGGGTGGATTTCCTACTAAGATGTAGGGAAATGCCAAGTTACTGGGTGCACTGCAGCTTAATGTGTGTTTATTTGTACTTGGCAGAGGGTATTCAAGCCTCAGACCTGGATTTCTAAGGTTGCATTCATTTTGAAGGTCTTTTTTATGGAAAAAGCT